>NW_027137667.1:203281-233856 GCF_001692895.1 Cenococcum geophilum 1.58
GTTNCCTAATAGATTAACTCTAATTATATTTTAAGATTTACTATAAAGAAGAGAACTATCTAGGTAGGGACTGTAGTCCTTTAAATATATAATGCTACGCCTAAAAAATATACTAAGTACGTTAATACGTTAGTACGTCCCACGTTTCTATATTCTAAACTTATAACATAACTAGCTATATAACTTAGCTACCTCTTACCCTATAGCTTAATCGGTTCTAGTACCCCTTATACTATTTTAACCAACCCATTTATATCTCTTTTTAGTAGTCGCACTACTACTAATATAAGGTCCGTAATAGTAGGGTGTTATGCCTAAGCCCAACCCACTCGGCCATACAAACTAAAAAGATAACAGCAGTGTCTCGCGACTGGACGGGCTGCCGGTTGGAATGCCTTATAAGCTCTACAGCCCATACCGCAGGTATGGGTAGCGCATCGCATGACAACTGCACCCCCTCCTAGGGCGCATGTCCTCAGGCGCCTGAATCGCGACAAATGGCTGGCCTTTCGCCAGGTGGTCCTGGCCACGCAGCGCGCGAGCTGCCCGCAGCACCCTAGCTGCAACGCGAGGCGTCCGCTAGCACCCTAGCTAGCGTATTAAGCTTAAGAAGGTGACCTCCAGCAAGCACGTGCGATACCCCGCACTCGACTACAGAGAGTGCAGTCGCTTAGGCTGTCCCGTACTCGTAAATGCTCAACCCCGCACTGGATCGAACACTGACCTCCAGGTAGTCGCGAGACACATTATTATGCCCAAGCCCAACCCACTCGGCCATACAAACTAAAAAGATAGCAGCAGTGTCTCGCGACTGGACGGGCTGCCGGTTGGAATGCCTTATAAGCTCTATAGCCTATACCGCAGGTATAGGTAGCGCATCGCATGACAGGCGTCCTCTCCCTTATATCCCCTATAACCCTTATATCCCTATACGGTCTAGTAATATTACGCGGCGTCGCTTCTGGCCCGTTAAGGCTTAGGATAGCTAGCCTAGCCCCCTAGTATTAAAGGTAGGAAACGCTAGAAAGGCACCTGCGCCCCCCTAGCTTATTACCTATTATTTCTATTTATATAACCTTATGTGTAGTTATTCCCGCAGCTATTAAGCCCTTACCTTCCGTCTCCTATATTTAATACAGTCTTCTCTCTCCTACGCCTTATATATGCTTTAGTGGCAGTTTATACATTTTATTTCGTTTTAATTTAAGCAGTATTTTATATTGTAGGGGCCTATATAGTGGCCGCAGCACACCTATACTACGTATATGGATTAGGTGTGTCCCTATTATACGTAGCAATAGTATTATTTTAGGCGTAGTCTGTGGTTATAGAGCCTTATATTATATATAAGGCCGTTTATAATTATTCCTTTTTAGATAAAGAGTTTTTGCATTCCTAGTATATATATACTGACAATAAGAGAGCTATATATTCGTTTAGCGTCTTCCTAGCAAGCCTTTAGCGACCCTTATATCCTCTTATTATTCTTATTATTTACTTAGTTTATATTTTCCTATTAAAGCTATTAGATTTAGGTGATCTTAAGTTCTAATATAAGGCGTTCCGTTTATCTTACTATTTCTTATATAATTACTATATTGTCTGCCTAGCGTCCCTTTTCTACCCTAAGGCTTATAGGGACCGCTAGGACTTTAACTAGGTAATTCTTACGAAGTACTTTTATACTAATACGTTCTCCTAGCCTATCCCCTACCTTTACGGCTTATTCCTTTACCTATTAGTCCTTTAAGGTAACTCTAATATCTCCGCTCCTAAGGTATTGGACTATAATAGCGTTATAAACCTCTTTATAGATTTCTATAAGGACTTCTATTTCTAATTATCCCCTAAGCCCCTCTACTTTTTCTATATTTGGTTATATTATAATTATATACCCAGTTATTATCTTAAGGGGAGTAAGTTCCCTATATTGTAGAAGTATAGCTATAGCGGCCTAAGTGCAGTTCACCGGTAAGGGGGGTTTTTATTTATACTTAGCCGTTAGAGGATTTAATTAAGGGTTTGCTAGAGGGGCGCCTAAGGTTTACTAGACTAGCGGAGCCATTTTACTAGCTGCGTTAGATTGGTATAGCTAACAGTTACTCCCCTACAATTCTAGGTACTAGACGCGTCCAGTAGGCTTTATATTTTATTAGATGCCTTCTTAATAAAGGTATTTCCGCTTTATAGTATAGCATTCACCCATCTTTATTGTGGAGGGCCATTGCTAGGCGTAGTTCTGGCGGTCGCGCGCGAGTGCGAACCACCGTCGTTTGACGTATGCCTCCCCTGCGATGCATACATCTTAGGGGGATTCTCTAGGTGTTTTGCAGGGTTCTTTTAGTTAGTTTTAGTCTTTTTAGGCTAGGTGCAGCAAGAGCTCCTTTTAGCGTTAATAATAGAGTATATAGCAGGGGGGGGGGGATAGTATTACAGACCTTATATTAGCAGTAGTGCAACTACTAAAAAGATATATAAATAGGTTAGTTAAGATAGTATAGAAGGCACTAAAACTAATTAGGTTATAGGATAAAGGGTAGCTAAGTTATATAACTAGTTATATTATAAGTTTAAAATATAGAAATATAGGCGACGTACTTAGTACATTTCTTAGACGTAGTATTATATATTTAAAGAACTATAGTCCCATTGTCATGCCTAAGCCCAACCCACTCGACCATACAAACCACCAAAAAGGTAGCAGTAGTGTCTCGCGACTGGACGGGCTGCCGGTTGGAATGCCTTATAAGCTCTACAGCCTATACCGCCGTATGGGTAGCGCAAGGTCTGACAACGCCCTATAGGAAGACCCTTATAGACAGCTATAGTAAGCTTAAGACTAAGATAATTAAGAATTAGACTTAACGCGGCAAATATAACATTCGCAGCCGACTCTTAAAGGGTATATAGCTAACTAGTAAGAATAGGGGAAGAACTGGAGATAATAATAGATTTAGATATAAAAGCGCTAGTAGGAATATAAGATACGGGAATAGAAAGCTCTATATAAAATAAGTAGTAACTAGGGTGCAGATATAAGAGATAAAAGTTCTAAATATTCTAGAGAAAGTAGAAATAGAAGAAGTAAGAAATAATAAAGAGGCGAAGGACCCTTACTGGGGGTCCACCACCTATCTATTATATAGTATAACTATAACAACATAAACTACTGTCTTATAAGGCCCTTACTAGACAGTCTAGACTTAGAGAAATACTATATCCTTACTATATAAGAGCCGTACTATAATACCTATATATAATTAATATACTGCCCCTAAGGATTCCAGCTCCTATATAAACTAAAAGCAGCTATACGCGTATACTTTATAATTAGTAAAACTATTAGCCTATCCTTATAGTTATAGCAGGCAGTTAATCTAGATATTATAGTTATAATAATCCAGATATATAGAGGACCGATATAAATTATTAATGTGTATAACCCTAGGGTTAAAGGGGTCCCATAAATAGAAAACATTATATTAGTAATAAGCTTACTTAAAACTAAAGACACAGAGTTTATTCTATTAGGAGACATAAACCTCTACCACCCACAGTAGGGGGGTATCTATATCGCTACTAAACGATAGGTAAAGTACCTACTAAAAGCTATAGATACCTGGGGCCTTAAGCTGGCCACCCCCCCTAGAGCAATTATATGGCAATAAGGATCCGCCAGAAGTATAATTAACCTTATATTTATAGACGAAGGCCTATACTAGAGACTTAAAAGGTGCAACCCTAAAGAAGAATAGGCACTTACTTTAGACTATATCCCTACCCAGATATAGCTAGATTTGGACATTAAGGCGCAATTAAATAGTAAAAGATATGTAATAAGGATACTTAAGGCAGATAGCTTCCTTAATATAGTTAAACAATAACTCTAAGACCTAGAAGAAATCCACCCAATATTAAATAAGCGAGGCTTATTAGCTACCCCTAAGGAAATTAACCAAAGACTAGAAAGGATCTAGGCAGTAATTAAAAATAGGTTAGAAGAGTACTGCCTAGTCTTAAAACCGGGCCCCTACGCGTAATACGCATAGTCCGTATAATATACGGTTCTTATAGCTAGCCAATAACAAGTAAAAAGGAAATACTTAAGTAGCTATAACCCTAAAGATAAGAGATAATATAAAGATATAAGAAACTAGTTAAATAATACCCTAAAAAAAGAAGTAAGGAATAACTAAAGACGATTTATAAATAAGTATACTTTTAACCTAAGCCTCCCCTATAATAAGGGCCTGTGGGCTATAATAAAATAGGTAAAGAAAAAGGTAGGGCGATTAGTAGAAGATTTATACCTACTACCCCTATAAAGAGTAGGGGAATTATAGGCTACTAATAATAACGATAAGAAGGTAAAGATCCTTATAGAAAGGTTCTTCCCCTAACCAGCTCTAGTAGACCTTAGTAATATTACGGGTAAAACACCGGTAACTTACCTGTGGGTTAACAGCGACATAATAATAGAGGAAATGGCTAGAACTATTAGCCGCCTTTTAAATAATATAGTACTAGGACTAGATAGGATTCTAAATAAGGCCCTAAAGACCTATAGACTACTTATAGCACCCTAGCTTGCAGATATAGCTAGAGCATACTTTACTATAGGCTACTACCTGTGACTCGGAAGATCTATAACGACGGTTATCCTATAAAAAGAAGGTAAAGTAAATTACTTAATCCCAGGAAGCTACCGCCCTATTGCCTTAGAAAACACCCTTAGTAAGATCTTAAAAAAGGTAATAGCGGACCGCATAGTAGATACGGCTAAGGAATATACCCTACTACTATAGAGCTAAATAGGGGCAAGAAAGAACCGCTTAACACTATTAGCACTTACGCTACTCGCTACCACTATTAAATCTGCATAGGCGATGCGAAGGGACTTTATAGTATTAATACTTAGCCTAGATATTAGTAGCGCCTACAATAATATACCCCACGAGCGTCTCCTATATATCCTTAGGGTAAAAGGCTTCCCAGAATAGATTATATAATTTATTTAAGGGTTTATAGGTTAGAAAGAAATATTACTAGTTTTTAGCGGATACTAGAGCCCCCCTATCGCAGTTACAACAGGAATACTATAAGGATTACCCCTCTCGCCTATACCCTTCCTTTTCTTTATAAGCAACCTACTTAACTCCTTTAAAAAAGGGGCGACCTAGGGGATAGGCTTTATTAATAATATAAACCTAATTATATACGGGCTAACAGCCGTAGAGAATTGCAGAATACTAGAAAAAGCTTATAATACCTATATAAAATAGGCAAGACAATATAGAGTCTAATTCTTACTAAAGAAATACCAGCTAATCTATTTTATAAGAAAACGTAACTAATCTGCAGATCTCTAGCATATAATTTACATTTAAGGCTTTAGGGGTTAACTAGTTCAGGGCCTAAGGGTATTAGGAGTATAGTAAGCTCTAGTAGAGCGTATATGCGGCGTAAGTAGCCCGTAAGGGCTAAGTATAGTATATCGTATTATCTAGGATCGTTAATTCTATATAGGGTCCATGCTTCTAAAGGTCGCGCCTACTATATATAGTAGTTATCCGGCCAACTATAACGTATAGGTCTAGTATTTGGGCCATTGGAGAATCTAAGAAAGGCCCCCCTAAGTTACTCCTTAAACTACTCTAAAAGGTCTAAATAGCCTACCTCTAGAGTATAATAGGCGTATATAAGCGAACGGCCATAGCACTACTTAAGAAGGAAGCCAATATTCCCCCCCTATAACTATATATTAAAGCTACTGTAATATAAAGGGTATAAAATAAACGCAACTTTAATATTATAAAGTATATTAAGACACGCCTAAATAAACTATAAAGGGACCCTAGGGCGCCCTATAGGAGAACAAACCAATAACCCTAAAGTAGGGAAGATATATTAGAGAAATAAGTAAAGAAAGTAAAAGAAGAATGGTGCTGCTTTAGGGCCTAGGCCTATATAGAGGAGGAAGGAAGACGCGTAAAAGGCTAGTAAAAATAATAGTAAGAGAGAGAAAGGAGCTAAAGCAGAGCATAAAAGAATACTAGGAAACTATCTACTATAATATAATACTGGTTAGACTAACGCTAGAGAGATATATAGGAGTTAAAGGTATAAAGGCTGACTAAGGTAAAAGGAACCTAAGCCATAGCATGGTTAACGCTATAGGGGGTAAACACTTTAAGGCTCTAAGAAGGCCTAATAAAGGTAGAAAATATAATAGCAACACTCTTAAAAACAGAAATAATAGGACTAAAAGACTGGCTCTACTAGGTGGGTGTCCTAGTAGGTAGCCTAAGATATAAATGTGGCTGGCTAAGATAGACACTAAAATACGTAATACTATTATGCCCCTTATACACTAACTAAGAAGTAATACTCTTAGTAGCTAGCACAGAGAACTATAATACACTACTCTTAATATAAAAAGGCCTTAAGGCGGTTACCTAGTAGCTTATTAGCTAAAATATACTAAACTAGTTTTGGGTTGCAAGGGAAATAGTAATAAAGGGCGGGAGGAGTAAGCAACGGGCGCCCCCTAATAACTCTACAGTAGTAGAGTAAAGTGTGCAATACTAGCACGTCTATAGGCTTGTTATAGCAGTAGTGGTTTTTAAGGAGGTTAAAAAGTAAGGTAATAGGAGCACTATAGGTAACTTATAGGCGCCTTGCAGGCGCCTTATAGGCGAGTCTTAAAAGGCAGGGAGATAAATTATGGGGTTTTCTTAAATAGAGTTTTCTCCCTATATATATAAGGAGTAGTCCGCGTAGGCCTAATAGGAATCCAAATTAGACGTTAAGCAATGAATTATTATTATTATTACTATCCCCCTTTTCTTTATCTTTGTCCTTAAAGATACTTCCTATCTCTAAGTTATCTATTAGAGGTATAGCATTCCTATTTTTAATTTATTAATCCTTATTATTTCTAATACTATTTATTAGATCTTTATTCTCTAATTATTATAACTAGCTTATTTTAATTATTCTTTTACTTAATAAAATTATACTATCCTTGTCACGGAACCCCACCATAGAGGCCTCCATAGGAGAGCCCCGTGCTCTCACGTACACCTCGCGTACAGCTTATGTCAGCTACGCGTAGGTATATCACCTCCTTACGCCCTCGACCCTTACGATCGATCGCGCAACGTCTTGTAGACTCCTCGAATACATACGCTCTGTAGCCACTGCCCTCGTTCCGTGACAGTATATCACCTCCTTACGCCCTCGACCCTTACGATCGATCGCGCAACGTCTTGTAGACTCCTTGAATACATACGCTTATAGCCACTGCCCCCGTCCCGTGATATTACGTTGCGCCTTTTTACTACCGACGCTTAGCCTACGACCAATTCTACGTCTCTATAATACTGCAGGCGCTGCCAGAAGCAGCGTATCTATAAATTACCTCACTTTATACTTCTAAGGAACCCATAATAGTAAGACGATATTCCTTACTAGCTACTATATTAAACCTAAAGAACAACCCAATACCTATACTTAACCTACAACGCCAATCAATCCTAGGAGAATTCGATTTATTAGCACTAGCCTTAACCCCTAAGGAGACGGACACTAATAATGTCTTATCTTTTATTGACTATATAACTACGGATAAGTAAACAAAAGGGCTACTACCTATTAAAATTAAAATATAAGACGCCGAGATGTTTGCAAAAATGGTAGCACGAGACCCTAATAAATACTACCGCCTTCTATAGAACTACCACCTAAAGCTTACACGAGCCAAAATATATACTGCCTAAGATCGCGATATTATCCAAGACCTATAAGCTCGTAAGGCGCTCGCCGATAATATATGTTAAGAAACCGAAGATAACCTCTACGTGTCTAAACGCGACGTCTAATAGTTAAAGAAGGCTGAGATTGCACTAATTGCTATGGTTACTAAAAAAGAAGGCATAATTAAATACCTATAATCTCAGCTTAACGAACACATTTGTAATAATACTAGACACCTCTCTACTATATATAACGCCACCTAAGTCTCTACGCCCCCGGCAACTTTACCTACTTAACGCTTAACAGAAGGCTAGTGCTAAGCAGCTTTACCTAATAGGAACCCCTACTAAAGCAGCGACGATAAAAGCTATAATAATTGGACCTAAACTGCTACCGTAGGGTTTAATGCACGCTACTCTAATTCCCTAGTCTTTTAGGGAGACCGTAAGGAATATAGCCACTAAAAGATATAAATTCGCGAGAAACTAACTTAGAGCGCCTGCCTTTTTCCTACGGAAGACACTAAGATCGGCTACATTATTAGGCGAATAAAAGGTACACTATTTAATAGACTCTTCGCCTAATGGGAGACTAGTAGCCCCTAGAAGTAGCAGTCCTACTAAAAAGTCCTTAACGATCTTAATCTAATATACTGTGACTATGACCTACTAGCCACCAACTAAGCTAAACTACGTGCCCTAAAGATAAGCCCTACTGAATTATTTGACAAATTCTATGTTAAATTCTAGGAATATACTAGAGCCCTCGCCCGAGACGATACTAAAGACTAAAAGGACCTCCTTAAAAAAGTTACTTATTGCCTTAGTTACGCAGCCGCCAGCTATAACTACAACGACGTTTATAATATGGTAGCAGCTCTACGGAAAATCAAACGACGACTAAACTAGATTACTACTACTAACCCTTGCCTAAAGACCTCTCTATAGAAGCCCTTTGGGCCTACTAAACCTATATATACTAAGCTACTGACGCCTACTACCTTAAGTACCACGGGAGCTAATATTAACCTCTCTATACTAACCTTTCCGTAAAAACTTCTAGACGGAGAGCGCGAGCTACTTTAGAAGCTAGGACGCTGCTATAGATGCTATTAAGAAGGCTGTTATTACGATAACCTAAACTGCTTAATAGCTAGGTTTAGTAGCCGCCGTCTAATACCTAATCTAATGCCCCAAATACTAAATACGTTATTATACGCCACTACCGTACAAGACGAAGACGTAGTAATAGCAGTAGAATTGGATATAGAAGTGGAAAACGCTAAGTCCCTACCCTAAGTTGTGGGTTAGGACGCCTTAATAATAGAGGGATCTATATATTAGCCTGCTTAATAGATAACTTAGTAAAAATAAACGGATAGAAATAGATAGTTTTACCTATAATAGGAACTACTGCCAAAAAATAATATAAAAGCCGTTCTATAATTAACTACGGAGCTACTAATAAATTTATAGATACCTAATTCGTGCGCACTTATAGCCTACCTATCTTACCCCTTACTAAAGCCCGCGCCCTATAACTCGCTAATAGTAGTTCTACCGCATAGAAGATTACCCACGTAGTATAACTCTACTTAGATATAAACGGGCACCAGGAAGAGCTCTAGGCCTATATTATACCACTTACTAACTACCCTATTATCCTTAGAATAAGCTAGCTTAAATAACACAACCCCGCCATTAACTAGGAAAAGAGAGAAGTAACCTTTAACTCTAAATACTGCAGAGAGACTTGCCTAGGACATGGCCTAGCCGCCTCTATTTACTTACTAGGATATTAACCTAAGAAACCCCTTATTATACTACCTATAACCAACTACTACTATATAAGTACCGCGGCCTTCTACCGCATAGTATATAGAAAAGGCTGGACCGTTGCTGTAGCCTCCCGATTATAACTATATAAACTTAATAAAGAATAAGACTATGTCCTCTATAGTAACAGGATAGATATAGTCAACCTTCTAGAAGATAACGCCCCTGCGAAACTCTACGGACTTTCACCTTTAGACTTTAAGAAGTTTATAAAACTTAAAAAAGGACTTACCTATAAAGAACTCCGTAAGCTCCTCCCTAAGAGGTATTATAACTTTATCGATATATGCTTATAAAAGAGCGTAGATATACTCCCCCTACATTAACCCGATAACTATACTATTAACATTAAATAAGGAAAAATGCTACCTTATAAGAGACCCTACCTAATGTTTAAAGACGAACTTCTAGTTATAAAAAAGTATATTAACGAACACCTTAATAAAGGATTTATTCGTCCCAGTATGTCCCTAGCAGCCGCCCCTATCCTTTTTACTAAGAAGCTAGGAGGAGGTATTAGATTCTGCGTTAACTATAGAGGACTTAACGCTATTACAATTAAGAACTAATACCCTGTACCGCTTATACGTGAGACCCTTAAGCGGCTTAGTTAAGCCAAAATCTACACTAAGCTTAATATTATCGCCGCCTTTAACTATCTCCAAATACGGGAAGGTGACGAATAGAAAACCGCATTTGTATTACGCTTCGGCCAATTTAAATATACTATTATGCCCTTTAGCGTATATAACGGCCTAGGCACCTTCTAAAGCTATATTAATAACGCCTTATAGGACTACCTTAATAACTTCTGCTCTGCGTACCTAGACGACATACTTATTTATAATAATGGCCCTTCTAAGTATACCGAGCATATTTAAAAAGTCCTAGAGCGCCTTAGGGACATAGAACTTTACATTAATTTAAAGAAGTGTGAATTCTTAGTTACAGAAGTAAAATACCTTAGACTAATTATTACTACTAAGGGTGTCTATATAGACCCCAAGAAAGTACGTATAATTACTAAATAGTAAGCCCTTAACTGCATTAAGGACGTATAAGCCTTCCTTAGTTTTACTAACTTCTATCGGAAATTTATATACAACTTCTTAGGCGTAGTAGCACCACTTATAGTAATGATATAAATAAAGGGCCTTTCTATAAAAGGAAGAAAAACGCACCTATATTTTACCTAGACGCCTAAATATAAGAAGGCGTTCCAAGACCTTAAAAATGCTTTTACTAAAGCACCTATCCTAGCTTACTTCGCACTAGGACGATAACTCTACCTTAAAACCGACTTCTTAGACCACGTTAACGCAGGCGTCCTTTCCCAGATGGGTGATGACGGCCTCCTCTACCTAGTCGCATTTTACTCGTCTAAGCTTATACTATAAGAGTGTAACTATAAGATCTATAATAAGGAACTTCTTATAATTATATAAGCGTTTAAGGAATTCTAATTAGAACTCTTCTTAGCAGAACCTAATTAGCTAACTAAAGTCCTTACGGACTATTGCAACCTTAAATACTTTACAACTATAAAGTAGCTAAACTGACGCCAAGTACGCTAGAACGAGTTCCTCTCTAGTTTTAACTTTAAAATCATATATAGACTAGGAGTATAAAGTACTAAGCCGGATAGCCTAATACGCCGTTTATAAGACCTCCCTTAGTTAAAAGAAGACCCCTAAAATTAGTTCTAGTAACAGACGATCCTAAAAGCACGGAATTTGGCCCTAGGTATACTACCTACGACAGAGCTAATAGCACCTTAGCTTTGTACTATAGAACTAGAGTTACCTCCTAAAATCGATAAGCTTATTATTACGGCATATAACACTTCTGTTAACCTATTACTATATTAACTTATTGCCGCAAAGACCGCTAGCGCCTATACGCTACCTACTAACCTCTAAAGCCTAGGCTAGATTGATATAGTAGCCTTAGAAGTAAAAGAGAACAGACTCTATTATAGAGGCCGCCTATTTATCCCTAACTTAGAGAACTTACAACGGCAACTAATCTAAATAGCCTACGACCTTTGGTTAAGCGGCCACCTAGGTAAAGAAGGAACCTATAAGCTCCTTAGCTAATACTACTTCTAGCCTAAGATAACAGACTTAGTTAAACACTTTATAGGTGCCTACTATAATTGTAAGCGTACTAAGGCCTTTAATATAAAGTACCAAGGACTATTATACCCCCTACTAGTACCTATACGACGATAGGCGGATATCGCTATAGATTTCGTTGTTAACCTACTACCCTATAAACAATACAGCCGTACCTATAAGAACATCCTTATGATAATATGCCGACTTATAAAAGAGCGCCACTACGTCCTAACCGAAGGCGTAGCTGTTAGCGACGTTACTAACGCCTTTTTTCGCGAAGTTTACTAACTATATGGGTTACCTAACTCAATTACGTCCGACCGAGGCATATAATTTAACTTTAATATATGGAGACGAATCTGCTAACGCCTTAGCATCTCCGTTAAGATGTCTATATCCTTCTACTATAAAACTGCCAGGTAACCGGAAAACGCTAATGCCAGTATAAAAGCGTACCTACGACAGGTAGTCGCCTATAGTTAAGATAACTAGGTAAATTACCTCCTACTAGGTAAATTTATAGCAAATAACTACGTCTTAACCACTATAGGACTTACCCCATTCTTCGCGAATAAGGGTTATTACCCCCGATCTAGCATAGAGCCACCAGAACCTATTAATAAAAAACTGCTATATGGAAAACGCCTTAAGATACTACTTACCGACTAGCATATAGACTATATAAAAAATCTACTTAACTACTACAAGGGAGAAATGGCCTGGGCTTAAATAAAGTAGGCCTACTTCGCCAACCGTTATAGAACGCCACCACCGGAGATGCGTATTGGCGACTAGGTATAGCTAGATGTACATAATATCTCTACATAGAGGCCTATAAAGTTACTTAATTATAAGAACCTCGGCCCCTATCTAATTAAACGAGTTATTAATAAGGGAGCCGTATATAAGCTAGAACTCCCGCCTGCCCTAGCTACCCGCGGGATATGGCCTGTATTTTACCTATAGCTACTACACCTTTATTAGCTTAACCCCTTACTAGGGTAAATACAGCCTAAACCCCTACTAGTACTAATCTAAGACGAGAACAAAGACGAGAATCACGAGGAGTGGACCATTAAACGAATTATTAACTCTAAATACTTTAGTAAAGGCAGAGGACGACGGCTCTACTACAGAGCTATATACACAGGATTTAATATAAATTAGCCAGAATGGCAACTATAGGAAGACTTTAAAAATGTAAAGGATCTAATTAGTAACTTTTACTACGCGAATCTATAGAAACTAGGCCTAAGTAGAGATTTTATACCTAATCCTCTATGGGAGCCCTTATAGAGTTAAACCATTATACATTACTATATAAGGGTAAATTGCCGTTAGATTGCGGTAAAGTGCGATTACGTGACCGGAATATTGTTAAGATGTCCAGGAACTTTAACCGGCGGTTAAAGTTATCTAATTAGTCGGATTCTTAAATGCTAAGCCCTATTATATAACGTTGTTTTAAGCCTTTAGCGATACCCCCTTTCTTCTTTTCTATACCTTAAGTGTCCCTTTTATATATATATAGTAACCACAGCGTCGCCGGAGCTCCACCTCTATAGAAGGGGGGGTAGTGTTACGGAACCCTACCGTAGGGGCCTCTATAGGAGAGCCCCGTGCTCTCGCGTACACCTCACGTACAGCTTATATCAGCTACGCGTAGGTATATCACCTCCTTACGCCCTCGACCCTTACGATCGATCGCGCAACGTCTTATAGACTCCTCAAATACATACGCTTGTAGCCACTGCCCCCGTCCCGTGACATTCCTATTCCCGTTATATAGGGAAAAAGTTAATATATATTATAATTACAGCTCCGTTTAGTTACTAACCTTCTTCTTATACTAAGTATATAAAATTAAATAAACAATTGTCCAATAATATTTATTTTATCTTCAATACTAAGTATATATATCTCGCTATTTATTATAAGTATTTAGTACTTTATTGAATTTATTATAGGGTTTTAGATTTAATTTACTGCTAAGAAGTTAGAAACCCAACTTTTCTTAGCCTATAGTAACCTAGATCGTTTATATAGTAAGTAGAAGTAGGCCCTAGCTAAGCTTTAACGTCTTTATACTAAAGAGTTCCAAATAATTAACGCTTAATTAATTACCTATACTTAGTTATCTTGTCTTAAGAAGACTTACAAAAAGGTTTATTTAAAGAAGTTCCATCTTATAGAGTAAGGTTTAGCTAAGCTTAAGGCTAAGGAGGCTAAAAAGGATTATAATTAAGAAGAGGCAGAAACAGCTAGTATATTAGTAGTAGATCCCTCTAGTCCTATAGCTCCTCTATTGCCTTTAACTAATCCTTTTAGTTTTAGCTCCTTTTTAATATTATATATTTTATTTTATTTTAATACTTCTATACCTTTTCTATAGCGTTTTTTAAGTTCTATAATAGCTTCTAGGTAGTTTTATTATAGCCTATCTACTTAACTTTATACTATATTTTATTATTAACGTCTTTATAGTTAATAACCTTTAAAACTTGCTATTTGTTTTCTTTTTATCCTTTATATATATCTATATCGTAAATTAGTAGCTCTGTGTCTTTATACGCTAACCTTAGTATTACAATATACTATATAGGCCGATTTTTATCTTTACTAGTAAGTTAAGTCTATATATAACTTCTAAAATCTTAGTTATAATTTTAAATAGTCCTAGTCTAATATAGTCTAACTTTTTACTTAGTTATTACCTTATAAAAGTTTTATATAATAGCTATACTTTATCCCCCTTCTTAAGATCTGCCCCTTAGATCTCTTAGTATTATAATACTTCTTAATTTTCTTTTATACTATTTTTACTATAAAGTAGAGGTCTTTATAAAGATTTATTAGAGTCTCTATTCTCTATTCTACTATTTTACTTATTTTCTTCGCTTATTATAGTAATAACGATATTTAAGGCTTATACCTATAGTTTGCCTAAAATAGTAATATGCCTATACCTTCCTACGATGCTGTATTGTATATAAACTATACGACTAGTAATAGCGATATTTAATTATCCTATATATGGTTTACATAATACCTTAGGTACTATTTCAATATCTAATTTAGTCTTTCTATTTAACCATCCGTTTAGGGCTAATATATAGTAGAAGTTACTATATAAACCCCTTATTCTGCTAAAAAATACTTCCTAAAATACTATTATAAACCTTAGATCTCCATCTAATATAATTTTACTTAGTGCTTTATATCTTATAAACACTTCCTTAACGTAGATTTTAGCAATATGTTCCGCTAATATTTCCTCTAGATATGCTATAAAGTAGCCCTATTTAGTTAACTTATCTACTATTACTAGGATTAGGTTATGATCCTATCTAGTAATAATGTTATGACGACTTAGTTAATTAAGACTCTAGCACTGTAATACAACAAGCGCAAGCCTGTATAATTAGTAGTCTATAGACTTAGATATTAAGATAAGGAGCAGAAGGCGGAAAAGGACACGTCTATATATATATGCCAAGGCCTAAGCAAGCCCCCTAACTAGATCTATTACGGTATCGTAACAAATAAGATCTTTTAACTTTAATAACTTTATAATAAAGTCCTATAATATTATCTCCTATAGACGTTCTGGTGTTTTAATAGGTTATAGCCCTCTATATAGCCTATACCTTATTAGTTTATTCCTTTAATAATCTAGGTATTCCTTTATAACTTTTCTTACTAAGCTTTAGATTTCTTAAATAATATACTTCTTTTAGAGTCTTAATACTAAGCCTATAGCTCTATTATATTCCTATATTATTCCCTTATAAAAGTCTTTAATAAATTCCTCTGTAATATTCCTTAGCACGTATATTACTTCTTAATTTTTACACTACTCTAAGTTTAGATCCTTATCCTATACTTTTTAAATCTTTTAAAACTATATACTCTTTAGTACCTTATAGGTCTTGTTGGTTACACAAGGTGATATCACGTAGCTACGGTTCGTAGATAGTATAATGATTGTTATTCTATTTAATGTAGAAAGCAAAGGATCGTAAGGATCGCAGTGCCTAAGTAGGGGGCTGATTAGTCACCATAAGGGTGACTAATCAGAGACAATATAACCTCTATCCATACATTCCGACACTAGCAGTTCTTTCTTTGTGCTTGTGGCGCTGCAGAAGAAGCAGCAAAAGTCTATTTGGGTAGTAGTACGGTATAAGCGTCGGGTGGTTCCATGGCAAGTTCGTTTGTTTAACCTACCCCTTTATTATATCGTCCGCAGGGTGCTCAATTGCGGCTAAAGTTTTCGGTAGTGGTTTCGGCCTTAATCTTAATTGTGGTAGTGCGGTGCTAGTATAGGGTTAATTCCGTAGGCAGATTAGCACGGAGTCTTATTATAGGGTTAGTTCGTAGGCGTTGCGGATATTGCCATAGATATTGCGGATATTGTAAATATTGCGGGTATTGCAGATCGGATATTGCAAATATTGCGGTGGAAACAGGTAGGCGCGTACAAGGTGTCACAGGGTGTCCTATAACAGCAATATAGGTACGAGCCTATCTAAGCCAGCGGAATCGTTAATAGCCCTAACAGCCATCTGTAAGGTAAGCTCTCCAATAATACTTCTAGTAATTCTTCTTTATGCTTTACCTGCGTAACTATGCCGTCCTAACCGCTTCCCCCTTATATTACTCTCTCTTTACCTATCCTTTATGGTACCCTCTACGAGAACTTCCTGTCTAAATCATGCTGGTAGCCACCTTTATAGCTATCTTAGGAACCGCGGAATCCTCCTCTATATTAGCCGTAGCTATGTCTATATCCTCTACCACATCCTTCTTACTAGTGGGTTAGGGTATCGTTTATAGATCTGGCTTGTTATACTTGTTGTCTAAGTATAGGAGGGGTTAAAGGAAACATCTTAGCGCTTAAGTTAAACGGGGTTAAGAATCTCTGGTGGGACGGAGCTTAAGGCACGGGTTAAGGTACAGCAGCTTAAGGAACTTAAGGTGTTTGATAGCCTGAGGTTGTCTGTGGTAGTTGCTGCGGAGATTACTACGGAGATTACTGCGGAGGTTGCTGCGGAGGTTCTTGCGGAGGTTCTTGCGGAGGTTCTTACGGAGGTTCTTGCGGTAGAGGTTGCTTTGGAGCTTGTTGCGGAGCTTAATGCGGAGCTTGTTGTGGAGCTTAATGCGGAGCTTATTGCGAAGCTTGTTGCGGAGCTTATTACGGAGCTTGTTGCGGAGCTTGTTGCGGAGCTTGTTACGGAGCTTATTACGGAGCTTAAGGCACGGGTTAAGATACGGCAGCCTGAGGAACTTGAGATGTTTGATAGCCTAAGGTTATCTATAGTGTTGCTTATGGCTATCCGTTATTAGGATTCCCTTAAAAGTTAAACTTCTTTTAGTGCTTAATCTCTTATAGAGTCCATTTATGCTCTTCTTCTGCGTTAAGGACTTACTAAATATTATCTTTAATAGTACCCCCGTTTATAGGTACAAACACTCCATTCTCTCGTAGGAAGTCTTAAAAATCCTAAATAATATAAATATTACTAAGTGCCCAGATGTTAGCAGTCCATCCTATAAAATCCTCCCTAAAATATTCCTACAGCTATAAATCGGCGTAGTATCTACTTCGGTAAAATAGAATACGGTGTAGGAGAAAGCTATTAACTTGTTTTGCGGTATAAGTTATTATATTAATAGTAAATTCGTCCCAATCTTTATCGATGAGTTTCGCGTACGCAGCTACCCCTAGTAGTAAGGAGTCTCTCCAGTTATTTGGAATAGCCGTAGCCATGTTTTTGGAGGAAGGGAAGTGTTGTTGGTGTAGGGATTATTGTTTGGTGTAGGGGTTGTCATTTAGTACGCGTTCGTCGTTTGGTACGCGTTCGTGACGTATATTTGCGATTATGGGGCTTAGGACCAGTTCTGGCCTTAAATCGCAAAGGCTTATAAAGCGTATTGTTCTGCGTAATAGACGCAAGAATCTATAATCTGGGAAAGGCTGAGAACCAGTTCTGGCCTTTAGATCCTTAGATTCGTAGAAGAGTTTTATTTAAGGTTTAGGACCAGTTTTAACCTTAAAAGACAGTTTCCTTTAGCACGAGTAGCACTGGTACAGTGGCTTGTCTCTTCTTAGTAGAATACCTTACTATTCTATAGTATAACAGTAAAGTTAACCACTAATTAGTGTTGGTTACATAAGGTGATATCACGTAGCTACGGTTTGTAGATAGTATAATAATTGTTGTTCTATTTAATATAGAAAGTAAAGGATTATAAGGATCGCAGTGCCTAAGTAGGGGGCTGATTAGTCACTATAAGGGTGACTAATTAGAGATAATATAACCTCTATCTATACATTCCAACAGGTCTATTTCTCTTAAGTTACTATAATTTTGGGTAATTATATCTAATTAATCTATCTTTATATTTACGTAGTATTACTCCTAATAGTTTTATATTATTTTATAATTTAGTCTTTTTACTAAGTATATCTGCCCTTATATTTTTAGTTCCCTTAATATACTAAATTTTAAAGTAGTATTCTGTAAGTATCTCTGCCTATTTAACTTATCTTTAATTAAGTTCTTTTGTTATTAGGAACCCTACTAGGTTCTTATAATTTATCTTAACTATAAATAGTTTTTCTATGCCTTATAAGAATGCTCTCTATTTTTTAAGTACTATAACTATACCTAATAACTCCTTATTATAGATGTTATAGTTTAGTTCTATTAGTGTTATTTTCTAACTATAGTATATTACTAGGTGCTATACGTTTTAATACTTTTATAGTAAGCATGCTCCTATTATAAAGTCTAATATATCTGTTTAACTACTATCTCTAGTATTAGTTAATAAATCTTAGGGATTAGTTTCTAAGTAAATAATTTCTTAAGTTCTATAAACAACTTTTTTTACTCATTCCCCTATATCTATAGTTTCTCCTTCTTTATAAACCTAGTAAAAGGTTTAATATTCTTTAACTATTATACTATAAACTGTCTATAGTAGTTACAAAACCCTAAGAACAATCTTAACTATATAACGTTTTCTAGTTCTTACTAATTTACTATAGCTTCTATATTCTTTAAGCCTATACTAATATAACCTAGTTTAATAATAAATATAATAAAATTGGTCTTCCTTATAAAGAACTCGTATTTTTTTAATTACTACTAGTATTTATTCCCTTTATAGTCTCTTTAAACCCATTTAACGTATTCCTTATATTCTTCCTTAGTTATTAAATAGATAATAATATCGTTAAGGTATACTATAATAAACTTATCAAGGTGTTCTCCTAATATATCATAGCACTAACCTAACGTATACTGTTTTATACTATCTTATACTATCTTATACTATTTCCTACTATTAGCTAGCCCACTACTAGCGCCTTAGCGGCTGGCCCTACTATTTATATATAATACCCCCTTTTACCTTCTTCTTCTCTTTATACTATAACGTAGTTACTTAGTTTACTTTATTGCAGCACCGTAACATAATACGCTATTAATTTACTTTTAAAATATCGCTAATGCGTTTATAAACCCGAATTATATAACTAATAGCTTATATAGCCCCTCTTTTGACCTAAAGGCTGCCTTCTATTTATTGCCTTCCTTAATCCTAACTTAATAGTATGCCTATTTTGGATTTATCTTTATAAATATTTATATATTACCTATCCTATTTTAGATTTCGCTAATTAAGGGTAAAGTATATTTATTCTTTCTAGTAATGCTATTTAACTATTAGTAGTTAATATATAGTCTAAGCTTTCTGTTAGTTTTTGGTACGAACAGTACTAGGTATCCTATTAATAACTATAATAGTTTAATATACCCCTTTTATAGGTTCTTCTAGATAAATTCCTTAAGAGCTCTTAACTCTTCTTTAGTTAACTTATAGATTAGGAAAAACTTTAAACTAGCTCCTAGTTCTAATTCTATCTTATAGTCCTATACTATATATTTTAGTAGCTTTTTACTCTTTAGGCTCTATAGCTTTTTACCGTATTTATAGTATCTCTTTAGTATATAACTTAAGCCTTACTTAGCCTCTTTGTATATCGCATTTTATATTATTAAGTACCCTTAATCTATCTATCGCAGTTACGTAAGGGGATATTTAATTTTTATATAATTGGGAGGCGTAGGGCTATAAGGTCGCTCTAGGGCTAATTCTTAGCAATTTTGCTAGTTCCTAGCACTTAAATCTGCTAAGGATTTGCCCTAAAGCGGCTAGATGTCCCTAACCGCAAGCCTATAGCTATAAGACTATCTAACTATAGTAGTTGCACTAAGGCTAGTTTTTAGTAGTTTTGCTAGTTTCTAGTACCTACTAAAGAATTGCCTTAAAGCGCTATCTATATATAATGCATACTAAGTATAAGGGATGGCGGGTAAGGAAAGCGAATTAGCCATGTAGTGACTATATTTAATATTCGCGAATATTATAGGAGGTCTTAGCATTATATATTGCTAAGGTAAATACTACCAAGCAATATATAGACGCTAGTATCTATCTATCGCAGTTATATAAGGGGATATTTAATTTTTATATAATTGGGAGGCGTAGGGCTATAAGGTTGCTTTAGGGCTAATTCTTAATAGTTTTACTAGTTCCTAGCACTTAAATCTGCTAAGGATTTGCCCTAAAGCGGCCAGATGTCCCTAAGCGAAGCTCCTACGCCTAATAAGACATTACCGCATTCTGCTATATTCTACTATATTGTTATATTCTACCAAATTCTGCCACCTTATTACATTCTGCTAAATTCTGCTATATTATCGCATTCTGCTAAATTCTGCTATATTATCGTATTCTGCTATATTTTACTAACCCTAAGTTATAAGCCAACTAATTAGGATTTTCCATACCCGGTATGGAAAATCGCTATTAGCTCGCTTACTACTAGCGCCTTAGCGGCCCTCTTACTACCTAGTAATCCTTACGCTAAGAGCAGTACACTACGCTAAAAGTAAGAGTTAAGGCGACAGAGGTTAGTGGTTTTAGTCCTAATATATAGGCGAAAGGCTTCTAATAACTACTAACCTAGCTACTAAATTTGCTAATATAAATACCCTAAATCTTTAGCGAACTAGGCAGCGCCCTAGTAGAAGAAATAGTTTAAGTAACTACTTAAGTTAATCCTAGCAGCTATTAAACAAAAGAAAAGGATCTTATAAACCCCTAGAGAGGTAAAGGGTTTACTATTAAGACTAAATAAGGGAGAGTTAAGGGGTTAAGGGTCCCTATTAAACAGCTTTATTATAGCAGCGACTAGGCATAATGGGCCGCCTACTACCGCGATAGCGACGTTAACGCCCTAGTGTTGCTTATTGGCTTTGCTCTATTTAAGGCGGAATATTATCCTACTAGGTATAAAGGTAATATTATATTAGGTAGCCTTTTTTGCTAGGAAGGTTGTTCGGTTCTTAAGCTTTGCTATAATATATATAATCTCGCCTATCTATAAAAATCTAGCAAATGCGAGGGTAAATATAGTATTAGTGTTAATATCTAGTAGCGATAGGCCGTATATTACTACTTGGGCTAGAATATTTCTAGTAATAGGTTACTTATCCTTTTTTGCTAAGGGAGAGATAGTAGCTACTTTAGTAAGTAATTGGTATACTATAGGATCCTTAAATGCTGTAATTAAGATACTATAATCTACGTGGCGCGAGTAAATTACGGAGATATAGGCTTGTAAGGTTTTAGCCTTAAGCCTACCTATCTATGGCTGGGAGGTACTAAATATATAGTAAGTAATCTATTCGCCTAGTTTACGCGGCTTAGCTAGGTAAGGGGAGACTCCTTTAAGTACGTAGTATAACTCCTAGCTGTTAACTACTAAGGAATAGTTCGTACGGGTTATTAGTATAAGGCCGTTCCAGAGAAAGAGCGCGTAGAGGTTAGATAGTATGTTAATATTATTTTTAAAGTTTATAGGCGGTTATAAGTAGTCCGTTAGGTTTATAGCACCTATTAAAAACTTATTAGCTTTAGTAGTAATAAATTAAGGGCCTAGTATAGGCAGAACTAATAGATAGCCGCGGCCTGGAATTAAGATAGTATATTAGCTAAGCTATTCAAATTACCTAGGATCTACTTTGCGGATATTATAATATTATAAGCTATAGCAGCTAGCATAATCTTGCGGAGTAATTTATTTACTATACTACGGATAATAGTCTTCTTAATGCCCTAGTAAACTACTATGCTATTAGTGTAAATAGATAGCGCGCTATGCTGCTAGTTAGTAGACTATAGATTAAATATATAAGTAATAGCATATATCTCTTTCGGATTAATATAGTCTACTTATTAACTAGGCTTAGGCAATATACTAAACACCTAAGATTAAGGGAGGTTAGCTATATACCACTGCTAGTTATCCTTGTATTTAAGTTTTTTAAAAAAGTAAAAGCCGCTAAACCTAAACTAGGTAGAGGCGTTAGTAAAGAGATAAATATAGGTACGCTTAACATTATTAAAGAACAATACCCTATTACTTATAGTAAGTAAGTTAAGTTAGATATATAAGTTACTTTATAACTTAGTGCTAAATCGCCTAGGTTTATACTTATTTACTAGAGTTTTTAGCTAAGCAGTAATAAAGATTTAGAGGGATTTAGAGTAAGATTAACTAAGTTTAATTATATAGGCGTACTATATTAGGTAGCCCGTAAGCTACTAGGCTTAAAGGAACGATAATAAGCCGTATTAGAGTGCGGTAGTGACTTTCTTAATAATATATAATTGTTTCTATGGTGATAATCGCGTTTATATTTATATTGTGTTAATAGTATATCCTAGAACTTTAATAATAGTTCCTGCTATATCTTTAAAGCTATTTTAAGGGATACCTAAGGAGTTAATAATAGAGATATAAGTCTAGGTAATAGCCGCTAAGTTATTTAGGTTAGTAAGGATAAAGATAAAATTATTTAGGTAGTATTTTACCTTATAAGGCAGTTATAAATAAAGTATCTAGTATAGGCCTTCTGTAAAGAGGTTAAATATAAGCGGCGCAGTTTAAAGACTAAAGGATAGGTAGTATTTCTAGTAGGTAACACCTTTCTAGAAGAAGCCTATTAATATTCTTGCCCTATAAGATAAGGGGACTATATAGAACGCGTTTTTAATATCTCTTTTAAGCAGTAGACGCCCATAACCCATAGAAATAATATAGGCTTAAATAGCGGTAACTATAGTGTATACTAGTGCTCTATATTCTTTTAGGATTATATTATTAACTAAAAATGCTAGTAAAAAGGAGAAATCGTGAATTCGGCGGTATCCTCTATCCGATTTTAGTACTAGGCTAAGAGGTAAGACTATAATAGGCCCTGCTACAATTCTAATATGTCCTTTTTTAAGGTCTAATATTATCTTTTTAGAGATAAGGTCGGTATTATCTTAAGAGGAGTTATGGTTCCTATAAGATCTTAGGGTAGAGATAGATTTAGCTTCTATCTTACAGCTATAGGTTAAAATACCTACTAAGATAGCTAGTAGATTGCCTAGATAGTTAAATAAAAGAGAGTGCTACGCTAAGATCTTTAGGGGCGATAGAGAGTGGTAAAGAGCCTTCGCCTTTATAAAGGTAGGGAATAACGGTAATATATTAGGCCTAGGTCCTAGGCGTGTAATTAAAGTTATTATTATTATTAGGCTAGACCCTACTTTATAAGGTTCGCCTTACTATTTCTAGGCGCAAGCTTTAGATAATATAGTATAATCTTTACTATACTTTAAGCACTTATATGGGTATTTACAAGCTATATTATTATAGCCTCTACTATTAAACTTATGGCAGGTATTAGAGGTATAGGAGGTATCTAACCTAGGTCTCTTTAAGGCGGCAAAGCCGATAGTACTAGATATTATAAGGTATAGCGCTGTATACTAGGCTAGTATTTGCTAATTAGCAGGCTTTAATTAGCCATTAGTTATTATAAAGGTGTAGTAGTTAAGTACTAAATTAAGTATATAACCTACCTAGATATACTAGGTTAATAAGGTATAAATTATATTTATCTAAAGAAGTATACTAATAATAAGGTCTAGCGGGTATATATAAAGGGTACTAGTAATAACTACATAGTTAGTAAAACCTTTAAACTAGACGCTTTTATTTGTAAATAGCTTCTTCTTAGATGGTAACCGTCTAGGCGCGGACGGTCGGGGCGCCAATCCCAAAATGGCTTAGTATACGCGAGGTCTTGGCGCCTAAGATATCTTCGCTTTTAATTGACCCGTCGACCTTTAACACCCTATCGCTTAATCAATAAGCGAATATCTAGTAAGCTAGAGCTTTATATTAGCTATATACGTTATAAACTAACTTATATACTAGATTTTTAATCTAATAGCTCTTATAGAGCATCTAACATACCTCCTAAGTAAGTAATTTTTCAAGTTATATAATTTTTATATATTTTTAGAAAAAAAAGGCCTCTTAAACTATATTTTTGAATTAATAGAGATCTATTTTTTCTTTTCTCAGTTTTATATTATACCACTTACTAGTTTCTTAGTTATTTTAACATATTAGCTTTAAATTAACGATTTAAATTTTTAAAAATTTTCGGGAAATTTGTTTCTTAGTTTTATATTATACTACTTACTAATTTCTTAGTTATTCTAACATATCGGCTTTAAATTAACGTTTCCATTTTTTAAAACTTTTTAGGAAATTTATTTCTTGGTTTTCTACCCTATTAATTACTTAATTATTTAATATACAGCCTATTACTTTATTTACTAATATTTTTTCTCTTTATTTTTTTTGTTTTTTTTTATTTTTTTTCTTTTTTTTTGTTTTTTTTTATTTTTTTTCTTATTTTTTCCGAGAATTATTTTAAATTTTAGGTATTAGATCTGCTAGTGCTACTGCAATTACTGCTGCTAATAAGATAGTATATAAGAAAAGATAGTTATTAGAAAAGCCCTTAAAGGTATATTTTTTTCTTAGTAGCTCTAAGAATATACTAATTTTATCTAGAAGTAACAAGATAAAGACCTTAAGGAGAAGTTAAGGTAAGAAAGATTGCATTTTTTTTTAGTTTTTCTAATATTTTAGGGCTGGCTTCTAGGGATATAAGGACGCTAATCCTAGATACTATACCTGTTACGTCTAAAATATAGTAAGTTTTTTGCTATTTTTTAGACAAAAAATAACTAATTTAATATTTTTTAGCGTATGCCTAAAAAGGTAATTAATGGTACTAAGGAACGTAATATACTTCCTTACGGCTATAACTACGAAGTATATTGTTAAAAATTCCGATAATAGTAATATAATTTCTTACTTTACCTAGGAATCTATTCTGGAGCTCTAGTGTGTAAAGAAAGGGCTTTAAAAGGTAAGAAATCTAGTTTATTTCTTGTATATTTTAATAAAACTAACTTTTTTTAGGGAAATTCCAACCTTAATAAAAATGAGAGAATGCCTAAGGCCTTCGGCAGACATAGATCTTGCCTTCTTTCCTTTTTTAAGATTCTTTTTAGTGTTTTTTTAGTTAATAAGGTATTTAATTCTCATTTTTTTTTTATATATATTTTTTTTTTAAGTAAAATTAACTAATTTCTCGGATTTTCTAATAAGATGCTTAATATTAACGGTGCCCGTGTTGCTGCCTTAAAGAAGGTTTTAAAAATTAAGTCCAAGGGTGGTCTTTAACTGGGTACGTAAAATAGCTTATTTTTCTTAGAATTTACTAATAAATCTTACTAGCTCCTTATGAATTTCCAGAAGATTCTAATTCTAATTAGTAGCTTAATATTCTTAGTTATACCAAGAATATAGGGTTTTTTTGTCTTTTTAGTTGATTATATATTGCCTTGGTTTATTCTAAGGAGAATATCTTAGATTTTCTAAGATTTCTAGAGGATTTTCCTATATAATCTGCAAAATAGAGTTTCTTTCTCTGGCGTTAGAGGCTATTGAGAATTTTAATACCCTCTTTTATTTCCTTGGATATTCCGATAAACCTCTTTAGTTTATGGCACTTATATAGGATTATAGTGCCTAAGTAGTCTCTTAAAATTTAGAGAATTACTTAATAAAAAGTCTTAAATTTCTTTAAATAACTTTTATTTATATAAAGCTATAGTAATTAAATACAAGCAATAGGGTTATAATATTTTAGAATATTAAAATTCTACTAAATACCTAATTATAGGTAAAGTATTATTATATAGTATTATATAGTATTAGAATATTATTAGAATAGTATAAAACTTTATTTTTAGATTAAAAAAAAAGGCTTTATATTAATGTTTTATAGCATTTTAGAAGCTAATTACTTATTAATTAACCTTAAAATATCTTTATTTAGTATTATATTACAACTTAATCTATTTAGCTCTTTTTTATCCTCTACTTATATAGACTATATAATAACCTATTAAGAATTATTTCTAAGGCCCTTATAGTATCTTATAGAGTAATAGTATAAGCTATAGCCTATATAGCTATAGTAAAAGAGTTCTTTTACTACTTTTAAAGCTACTATATAAACTTTTTATTTATTTTCTTAGGCCGTCGAAAACGGACTCTGCACCTATACGTGGTGACGGCTACAAACCTAAGTCTTTTAGACTCAGAGCCAACGCAGAGACGTCGTACAGCGTGCGATACGACCTAGTGGTGGTGGTTATGAGTATTATGGGCGGTGGTGAAAAGTTTTTACATGGGATGGTGAGATCTTGAAAACTACCACTGAGTGCCCCTTACGATAACAGCAACACTATTCTCCTATTAAGGCACCTATATAATCTAATATGGATGCATGGCACTTGATAGCATCCCCCGACCCCCAGTAGAAAGCATTAACGACCTCCTATTAATAAACGAGCTATTGCGAACGGACGAGCAACGAGCAAATATACGGCCCCTCCTAACCCCTAGGGCGATCGCCCGCGGAGCATGCGGTCACTTGCTATCAACTATTGAATACTAGAAAAGACCTGGCAGCCTGGACAACACTGTACGGTTTTCCTGTCTCCTCTCAAGGAGTAGTAACCCTTGGCGAGGGCCTAGTGACTAGGGCCTAGGCACAAAAGATACCCAGGTATACACGTCCCGCTCGCCTTATAGTATAGTGTGGTAGTAGTTTATAGATGAATCCCCCTTACGCCTTCGATAGGCCTTAGGGGGGGGGAGGCATGGCGTATATGGCAATGGTTAAACAAGAGATAGCACACAGGGGATGGCTAAGATATGGGAAACAGTAGTATAGCAATTAATCAACCAGCAAGGACTGTATGTCCTGGTAAAGGAAGCAGTGGTTCCCAAGGAGTTCGAATATCTAAGGAGGACAGGACGTAGCCGTAGGCCCGCAGGGCCGCCGCTATGGACGGACATGGCAAACCGGGGTTTTTCATCCTACTAAGGTGGCTCATAGGGTTTTTCCTCCCCCAACTGCAGGGTTTTCTTCCTGTAAATTACAAGTTTTCCCCCTGTGACGGAGTAGTCTGCGTGGGCCTAGATAGGATCCGTATTAGACGTTAATTAAAGATCTACTACTATTTATTTTCTTAATAATATAATTATTTATAACTACTAACTCTAGCATACTACTTAGTCTTTTTTATCATTACCTTAATAGTAATAAACTTACGATATAATTGCCTAATAAAGAACCCTTTAAAATAACCCTAATAGAGTTTATATAAGCTTTAAAGGACTATAAAAACCCTTTCTGTTAATAATATATACCTTAATTTAGTATTAGTAGAGGTATATATAGTATTTTCTAGTATATAGCCCCTAAAGCTAGATTATAATAAATAAATAAGCCCCTAACCTTAATAACCTTAATTAAATAGCGCGCCCTTTAAGAACGCGTCCTATAAACTATANAAGCTATAAAATAAACCTAGTAGATACTATAGAAATAATCTCTTAATATAGATAAAGAGTATACTACTATATTCTCCTTCCTTACTACTATAATTATAACCCTTTAAGTAGCCTTTATTATATTAGCANAGCTTATNTAGGCTTAAGGAACCTANAAATAATATACTATTAGCGCCTTTAAAGGGCCGTAATAATAGCTATAAAGAGTNGACCGGCATCTATAGGTCCGCTTTATATATATATATTACTACTACTATTCTTATAATACCCTAAGCTATAAGATAAGTTACCTATAAACCTATAGAAGTATATAAGATTATAATCTATATAGGCGACGCTGCTAACTATAAGGAAACCTTAAAGTAGAATAGCTAAGCCTTAGTATATAAGCTTTAAGCTATAGGACCCCTAGATACCTATAAAATATAAGGCTATAAAGAAGTTATAGAGTAGTAATATTAGGGTGTACGTTATGGATAAAGGTATAAAAGATAGGTTACTATAAGAAATAGGGTAGATAAAGGTCCTAGGGCGCTCTACTATACTAGCTATACCGCTAGTACTAATAGAGATCTACGCGGTACCTATAAGCCTAACTATTTAGGGCCTAGGGGTAAAGTAGATAATAGAGGATATTATAAAGTAGAATATACTATAGCGGGGCTTATAGTAGAAAGGCTAGCGTAGAAAGGGCTAGAAAGAGTCTAGACGGGAAAAAAGATTAAATTGTCGCTTATTATAGGCGTATAGTTAAAAGAGATAGTAAATATGCTATTTAATTAGGGCCTCTTCCTAGAAGGAGACTACTACCTAGTTATAAGGTATAAGANNACATTTCNAGTAANGTAGTACTTTAAATACTAGGGCTTTAACTATATAGCTAAGAGCTATANAAGAGAGGCTANATATAGATACTACGCTAGGTAATATAATACTAGCGAGTGTATAGGAGACCTAACTAAGAAGTATATTAACTATAAGATAGACTATAAAGTATAAAGTAGGGCGTATAGCGTTAAGCAAATATAGTAAGAGAAGGCTATAGTAATTAGAGCCTTTACGCTAATATACTACGCTAGTATCTATAAAGCGCATATAAGCGGATAGTAGTTATAACTATAGTATAAGATTANTACTAAAGAGGCCCTATAATAAACTAAGAAAANAAAGCTAAAGGAGATAGCTATATAGGAGAGTACTATATAGGTAGAGAAGGTCCCCTAATAGGTTAGCCGGCTATAGATTATTAAGAAGGAAAAAGGCTAAAAAAAACCCTTTAATTTAAGTCCTAGTAACTTAAGAGCCTCTATTAAATATAAAGCTTAATATAAAAGTAGAAGTAGAAGCCTAGATTTAAAAAGAGGTATTTAAAGGCTTTAAAACTATATTATAAGGGAGTAAACAAATGCTAAAGGGTACTAACTTAGCTAACTTAGAGGGTAGTATAAATCTCTTATATTAGGATACTGAAAACTACTTATAATTATATAGTATAATACTAGTAATAGCGTACTACTCTACCTCCTATAGGAGGTAGAGTAGGTAGACCCCTAGCTAGATATACTAGCTATCTAGGAGCTATAGTAAAAGGATTAAGGAAATATAATATATATTATAAAGTCTTACTATCTAGTATATACGGGAGTTGGTAATATAAGGGTCTATTTCTATATAAATAAGTAGGCGCCNATATACTACTTAATAGATATATATATAATTAAGCTAGAGGGCCATAAGCGGACTATTTAAATTTATAATATTTATAACCCCTAATAGATAAATAGTATCCTTTATATACTACTAGAACTACTAAGAGTTAAAGGAAAATATATACTATTAGGAGATTTTAATCTATACTACCCCTTTTAATAGGGTATAGTAGTAATAAGCGTCAATAATATGGCGGATAACCTTATCTATACTATAGCGGCAGCTAGCCTAAGCCTAGCTACTAAGGTAGATATAAAGATATAGGTAAAGGGTATATTTAGGAGTACGCTAAATCTAGTATATATTTCCCCTTAGATTACTAATAAACTACTATAAAGTTAAAGGTAGAACTATTAGTATAGAGAGTATAACTACTTTTTTATTACTATAGAAGTAGATATAGAGGCGTTAAGGGGCCTTTACTACCTAGGAAACTGCTATAGAAGAAGGCTAATTAGAAGGTAGTATAGAGTAAGCTAAAGGGCTAGCTCTAGTCTTTATATAGTTTTCTATATAATATAAAAGACGAACTAGACGCGTTAGTAGAGGCTATATACTAGGTAATTAAGAATACTATAGTAAAGATAGTACTTAGCGTATAGCCCTTACTATAAGCCTTTTAAGTGTAGTTAAAGGAATATATAGAGAAGATAAAGGAAACCTAATAGGTCTTCTAGATATAGAAGGCCTCTTAGTTAATACTTAACTAGATTAACTATAGAGTTATATATAATAAGAAGAAAATGGTAATGTAATAAGAGGCTAATAAACTATAGAGGTATACTATTAAGAAGTTAATAAAAGACCCTAAAGGAGTATAAAGAATAGTAAAATAGGCGTATATAGCGGATAGGAAGCTAAAGGCCCTATTATAGTTCCCTTTTATTAGTAGACTAGGAGAGAAGACCCTATACTATAATAATAAAAAATAGCTACTATCTTTATAAAGTAGTTCTTCCTACTACCTATAGAGGTGGACTTTAGTAATATACTAGGTTTTATATACCTAGAGCTATAAATAGTAAAGAAAGTAGTTAAGGAAAAGGATATTATTATAGCCCTAAGGGGGCTTACCCCTAATAAGGCCCTAGGCCTAAAGAAGGTTACTAATTAATTCCTTAAGATATATAGAGAGTAGCTAGCCCTAGTACTAGCTAAGCTCTTTAGTAGCTATATAGTAATTAGATATTACCTAAAGCCGTTTAAAAACTCTATTATAATAGTCCTCTAAAAACTATAAAAGCCGTTCTATACTATAGTAAAGGCCTACTAGCTAACTACGCTACTTAATACTATTAGGAA